>NC_080542.1:2882500-2922500 GCF_028640845.1 Ahaetulla prasina
GCAAGGCTCCGCCCACCCACCTGGATGTGGTTACTTCCTGGTTTTAACCAAGAAGTAACCAGTTTTTTACCCTTTGCGCATGCACAGAGGGTCCAAAATTGCATATGATGCGTGCGCGCAGACACAAACTTCCAAACCGGTAGGGAAAGTAAATAGATTTCACCCCTGATCTATCATTAGCTGTCTATCACCTACTTATCATCAGTCATTGTCTGTCTGTCTGTCTGTCTGTCTACCTCTCTATCTACCTTTCATATTGTCGTTTCCTTCTGCGGAGTTTTCCTTTGATGAGTCCTTGAGACGGGCAGCCAGATAAACGGAAGACGAATCCGTAAGATTTGCGGAGGTCCCAGAACGCGTCTCCCGGCCCACTGAGCCCGCAGTGCACAACTCTCTGTGAATAGGGTGATGCTCAAAGAAAACCCCAGGTTCTCTTTTCTCCCACCCCCCACACCCCTACCCCCCCACCCCATCCCTTTCTAATATGATCCTACTCAGGGGAGGGTGGATGGGTTTAAGAACCCAAGAAGCATTTTGAGAGGAGAGGGTTCCTTCTGCCGAGATCTTCTCTCGTCTTCTCTCTCTCGGGAGACGTTTGTCGGGATTGAAATTCCCTGGCTTGTGCCAAGGGAGCTTCTGATCCCCTTCTCCGCCTCCCTGAGCGGCAAAAGTCACCCGGGAGCGGTGATGGTGAGGCGAGGCGAGGCGAGACGAGACGCCTGCCTGGAGAACGAACGGGAAGGGCTTTTCCGCCCACTCCTAAGCGTTGGATGCAGATCCTGCAACCTCCCTCCCGTGCGCCGTGTCCCTGAGACTTCCCTCTCTGGCTGCCAGCCTGCTGTTCTAGCCAGGCGAGGCTGAGCTTCATGTCAGCGACAGGGAAGCAGCCGGTGGCCTTGGCAGCCGCCCCTCGTGATCTCTCCCGGCTTCAGCTTGGCGGGCAGAGACGCGCTCGGCTGCCAACCGACGCTCTGTGACCAGCGGCAGGAATCTGGCACCGGGAATGACTCGCCAGGCCACCTGGGCCTCGGCGGCTTTTTTTTTTTCTTTTTCTTAATAAAGGCGGTGATTTATGCCAGGTTGCCCCGGAGGTGACGGACGGGGCGACAGGCCTGCTGAAGTGGGGCAGAAGTGGGGAGGGGGGAGGAAACCCTCAGCCCGGCTCTAATTAGCTCTAAATCGTTGGGCACTTGCCTGGGCGGGAGGCAGAGCCGTCTGCCTGCCCGCCTGCCTTCCCTGCGGCTGCCGTGGCTGGAATTGGCTCCTTTGATGGAGAGGGAATTCCTTCCTTCCTTCCTTCCTTCCGGGGGAAGCCCCATGGAGCCCTTTGATGTCGGCTTCTTGGCTCTCGGAGGGGCTTCTTCTTCTTCGAGGTCTCTCTCTCTCTCTCGCTGGGCTTTGGGGAGGAGCTGAGCTCCTAAAATCCCTTAACAAGGCCCTGGGGGAGAGCTGCCTGGGGCTTTCTTGTCCCTCTTAGCAACCCTGGAATCGGGGTGGGGGGGAGAGTGGAAAGTGAGGGGGGGGGAATAAAATAGGTCTTGAACCTTGGGCTGCTTTGCAGTTTGGAGAAAGACCCGCCTGAAGTTTCTCCTTAATTCCACGTTGCTTCTCTCCTGGATGAGTTTCCATCCGTTGCTTCTCGTCCTGCCTTCGGGTGCTTTGGAAAATAAATTGACCCCCACCCTCTTCTTTGGGGCAGCCCCTCAAATACTGGAAGACTGCTATCATGTCCCCCCTTCCTTCTATAGACTAGCCAAACCCAAATCCTGCAACCATTCTTCGTATATTCTTCAATAACAGAGTTGGAAGGGACCTTGGAGGTCTTCTAGTCCAACCCCCCCTGCTCAGGCAGGAAAAACCCTGTCTCATATCAGACGAATGGCCGCCCAGTCTCTTCTTTAAAAAACCTCCAGTGATGAAAGCACGCACAACTTCTGGTGGCCAGCAGTTCCACGGGTGAATTGTCCTCACCGTTGGGAATTTTCTCCTTAATTCCAGGTTGTTTCTCTCCTTGATTTATTTATTTATTTTATTTTATTTTATTTACATTTATATCCCGCCCTTCTCCGAAGACTCAGGGCGGCTTACAGTGTGTAAGGCAATAGTCTCATTCTCTTTGTATATTTATATACAAAGTCAACTTATTGCCCCCCCCCCCCCCTCCGAACAATCTGGGTCCTCATTTTACCTACCTTATAAAGGATGGAAGGCTGAGTCAACCTTGGGCCTGGTGGGACTCGAACCTGCAGTAATTGCAAGCAGCTGTGTTTAATAACAGGCTTCTTACAGCCTGAGCCACACCGCGGCCCATCCGTTGATGAGTTTCCATCTGTTGCTTCTTCTCCTGCCTTTGGGTGCTTTGGAAAATAAATTGACCCCCCCCCTCTTCTTTGGGGCAGCCCCTCAAATACTGGAAGGCTGCTATTGTTTCACCCCTCGTCTTTCTCTTCACTAGACTAACAGAATAACAGAGTTGGAAGGGACCCTGGAGGTCTTCTAGCCCAACCCCTCTGCTCAACCAGAGAAACCCTACGCAGGTTCAGACAAATGGTTGTCCAATCTCTTCATTAAAAACTTCCAGTGTTGGAGCATTCACGACTTCCGGTGGCAAGCTGTTCCACTGGTGAATTGTCCTCGCTGTTAGCAAATCCCTCCTAAAATTCCAGCTTGCTTCTCTCCTGGGTTAATTTCCATCCGTTGCTTCTTGTCCTGCCCTTCAGGTGTGCTTTGGAGAATAATTTGACCCCCCCTCCCCTTTTCTTTGGGGCAGCCTCTCAAATACTGGAATCATGCTATCCTGTCCCTCCCTAGTCCTTCTTCTCTCTAGACTGGCCAAACCCAAATCCAGCCACCGTTCTTTGTTGCGTTTTATCCTCCAGTCCCCTAATCGTCCCCCACCTTCTCTTTCCTCGATCATCTGTTTTTAATATTCTATCTCTGATTTTTTTTCCCCTCCCCTCCCCTCCTCTTCTCCTTTCTTTTCTTTTCTTTTCTTTTCACTGCTTAGATGCAGAATTATTCCCATCTGGCCACTGCAATCTCAAGCAAGCAGCCCTATAGCCTGGGCTTTTCTTTCTTTTATCTTGTGGTTATCCTTGTGTTTGCTTCCCCTATCCCCTCCCCTCTCCTCGACACAGTCTTTATTTTCCCCCTTCAATTCTACACACACACACACACACACACACACACGAACCCCCGCTGTGCCTTTTTTTTTTTTTTTGGTTGTTGTTCAGGCCTGCCTTTGTTTCTGAGACACGCCTATTTCTGGAAACCATTTTGAAATTAAATAAATTCAGATCCCTCCCTCCGTTGAACTGGCTGCATATTTTTTTTTTAATTCTCTCTCTCTCTCTCTCTCTCTCTCTCTCTCTGACTCTCTCTCCCTCTCTCCCCCTCCCTCCTTTTAAAAGCCCCGAGCTCGTATTTCTTTTAATGGCATCCCTTCTTTTCTTTAATCGCCCGTCTGCAGTGCATTGTGGGAGGTATCGACCATCAATAATTAAAACGAGCCCAATCCACTCGTCAAAATGAGATCATATCGCGCCAGGCAGCAATAAAGCAGGTGGCTTCCCGGCTTCGTCGGGATAAAATTTTTGAAATGGTTGTGGGAGGAAAGCCCTCCCCCCCGGACTGGAAAAATGTACCCCCCACTAAAATAGATTTTTTTTTTTAATGTAATAGAGAGAAAAAATATTATTTATATTCATTCTCCTACGATATAGAGAGGTCTCGTATTAAATCGTATCAAATTTCATTTTGTTCTGGCTTTACCTCGGTCAGGCTTTTTCGGAATACAAGTAATCCTTGTCTAGTGATTGTTAAGTTACAAGGGACTTGCGATCCTTTTTCACAGCCTCCCCATGCTCACCTGATCAAAATTCAGACGCTTGGCAATTGACTCACATTTATGACGGTCGTAGTGTCCCGGGGTCAGGTGATCCCCTTTTGTGACCACCTGACCAGCAAAGTCCATGGGGACACCAGGATCGCTGATCAACCAGGTTACTAACTTATCAACCGTCGTGATTCACTGAACAACTGTGGCAAGAAAGGTCATAAAAACGGGGCCAAACTGAACAAATGTCTCGCTTAACAACCGAAACGTTGGGCTCAATGGTGGTTGTAAGTCGAGGACTACCTGCATAGCTCCTTGCATGTCATTCGAGGTCCAAGTATGACTTGTGGCCTGAAAAGAAACATTAGGCGTTCCAGATTTAAGGAACGTGGGCATATTTATTTATTTTATTTATTAATTCAATTTATATACCGCCCTTCTCCCGAAGGACTCAGGGCGGTTTACAGTCAAATAAAAAACAGATTCCACAAAAATTAAAAAACATTAAAAAAAAACTAATTCAATTAGGCCGAGAATAGACTAAAACTATAATAAAACCCATATTAAAACTACATTAAGCCAGCCCTGCGCAATACATTTTTTTTCCCCCCGCACATCCCTTTCCCAAATCGTCTGTACTAATTTTCCTGAATTTAAACATGGCTTAAGATTCCTACAATGCGGGTTATAAGTGATCTTCCAAACCGTGGTTTGTAAATGCATCCCAGTTTCTGTTCAGCTGTGATCCACTACCGTGTTTCCCCGAAATTAAGACCGGGTCTTATATTAATTTTTTGCTCCAAAAGACGCATTAGGTCTTATTTTCGAGGAAATATGGTACTAAAATGTGTTCGTCCGGCTGACAATCTTAACTGGGCTTATTTTGGGAGGAGGGCTTATATTACAAGCATCCGGAAAAATTATGGTAGGGCTTTTTTTCCGGTTGGGTCTTATTTTTGGGGAAATACAGTACTAAATGCACCCATCTGGCCGACAATCTTATCTGGGGCTTATTTTGGGGGTAGGGCTTAGATTACGAGCACCCTGAAAAATCACGCTTCCAGTTGACTTTTATTTTCAGGGAAACAGGGCAGGGGTGAAATCCAGCAGGTTCTGAAGAACCGGTAGCAGACTGCACTGGCTACCTGTTGTTTTCCGGGTGCGCTTCAAGGTATTGGTTACCACCTTTAAAGCGCTCCATGGCTTAGGACCGGGTTACTTACGAGACCGCCTACTGCCGGCCTCTATCTCCCAGCGTCCGGTGCGTTCCCACAGAGAGGGACTCCTCAGGGTGCCGTCAGCCAAACAATGTCGACTGGCGGCCCCCAGGGGGAGGGCCTTCTCTGTGGGGGCTCCTACCCTGTGGAACGAGCTTCCCCTCGGGCTCCGACAACTACCTGACCTTAGGACCTTTCGCCGCGAACTTAAAACCTATTTATTTCATATGGCTGGACTGGCCTGATTTAAAATTTTAAATTTTAATTGTGGGTTTTAACTTTTGAAATTTGTATGGGGTGTAATGTTATTTTAAATTTTCGGCATATTTGAATCAGTTTTTTAAGGGTTGTTTTAATTATGGTGTATGTTTCTGTCTGTATTTTATTTGCCTGTTCACCACCCTGAGTCCTTCGGGAGAAGGGCGGTATACAAATTAAAACATTATTATTATTATTATTATTATTATTATTATTATTATTATTATTATTATTATTATTATTATTATTATTATTTATTATTATTATTATTATTATTATTATTTTGAGTAGTTCGGAGAACCGGCAAATACCACCTCTGGCTGGCCCCAAATCGGGGTGGGAATGGGGATTTTGCAATATCCTTTCCCCAGGAGTGGGGAAGGAATGGGGATTTTGCAGTATCCTTCCCCTGCCACGCCCACCAAGACCACACCAAGCCACGCCCACAGAACCGGTAGTAAAAAAAATTTGAATTTCGAAACAGGGTACGTGACCGTCGTTTGTTATTACATAAGCCATGTCTTGTGGCTCAAAGAAAGGCGAGATTGGGTCCTCGTAGACCGGACGTTCATCCAGATAAAACAATCCCTGCAGTTACGAAGCGAATAACCCCGTCATTCAATGAATCCGGCTTCCCCATGGACTTTGCTCGTCGGGAGGTGGTCAAAAAAACCAAAAAAAAAGCGATCACGTGACCCCGGGAAGCAGCGACGGTCATAAATGAGAACCGGTTGCCAAGCATCCGAATCTTAAGTCATGTGACCGTGGAGGGATGCTGCGACGGCCGTAAGAGTGGAAAACGGGTTCCTCGGTCCCTTTTTTTTCAGTGCCGTCGTTACTTCGAAGGGTCCCTAAGCGAGCTGTTGTGATTCGGGGACTTAACTGTGCAGACCAAAGCTAGGCGGGTCCTGTTGTGATTTTCTGCCAGCCCCAAATCCCAGGGAACCAGAAACCAAAGAATAAGAAAGAGTTGGAAGGGACCTCAGAGGCCTTCTAGTCCAACCCCTTTGCTCAAGCAGGAAACCCTTGTTCTCCTTCTCCAAATAACAGTTGGAGGGGACCTCCGAGGTCTTCTAGTCCTGCTCAAGCAAGAGACCCTATCCCATTCTGGACAAGTGGCTATCCGGTCTTTTTCTTAATAACTTCCAGTATTGGAGCACCCACAACCTCTGGAGGCCAAGCTATTCGGCATCACAGAGTTGGAAGGGACCTTGGAGGTCTTCTAGTCCAACCCCCCCTGCCCTCAAGATTCCTTATACCGTTTCTTTTTTCTTTTCTATTTTTTTTTTTAAAAAAACCTCCACCCACAACTTTGGAATAGGCAAGCTATTCAGCATCACAGAATCGCAGCGTTGGAAGGGACCTCGGGAGGTCTTCTAGCCCAAGCCCTATCCCATTTTGAACCGATCCTCTTGGTAGGCTGAAGGCCCCTTTCCCCCCCATGTTGGGTCAGCATACGGGCTCTTAGCGTTGAAAGCCGATGAAGTCCTGAAGTGCCCGTGCAGAGTGTGTGTGTTTGTGCAGGGAGCAAGATCCGAGACTTGCAAATGATGGATGTCTTCTGCTTCGGGGGTTCTTGGCTGAGGGCTTGTGGGGGGGGAGGTTGTGTTGTTGTGGGGGGGGAGAGATGAAGGCCGGTTGTGTGTGTGTGTGTGTGTGGGGTATTAGGAAGCTTGTGCCTCCGGCCTTGCTCTGCCAAGATTTGAGCAACGTTCCTCCCCATGCTCGGTTGGATTAAACGGGAGCAGCCTTGGTCTGTTCCAGTTTGGCAGTTCTCGCCTTCCCTGGAGACTGATAAGAGCCCCTTTAATCCTACGCTTTGGTGTGCTCTTTGTGTGTGTGTGTGATTCCTGGGGGACGAGGGAGCGGAAGCGATCGCTGTGTGATGTTGCAGTTCGCTGGAGGGGCAGACTCCACTCTCATCTCGGCTAGCCTGTTTTTATTTTGCATTTTCCCACCACCACGTGCAACAGCCAGCTGATTTTCGGGGCCTTTTGGGCCCACTGGAAGTCGGGAAATGTGCCATTTCTGGCTTCCAGAGGACCTCCGGGGGTGGGGGGGGGAGAGGGGCCGTTTTTGCCCTCCCCAGGCTCCTAGAAAGGCTCTGGAACGCGAAGAGGTTGAAAAACGGGCCTACCAGGCCCACTGTGCCATTGCATGCCAAAAGCAGGGGGTGGTGGTAGAGCGCATTGAATTATGGGGGTGGACATGCGAACACATGATCTCCTCGCGCTCCCCCTGCTTTTTGCACGCTCCCCCCCCCCCCCCCCCCCCGCTTTTTGCTCTTCTGATGTGACGTGTTTGGAGATTTCCAGCCTGAACTGTTTTTAAGAGCGTTTCTTGGACCCCCCCTCGGTGGCTCCGTTCTCACGTTCCCGTTTAGAACCTGATCAAAAAATGTTTCTATTAGGGATCCTGCAGGACTGCACAACTCCACAGGACAGCTCTTTTTCCGGCCGTCCCAAGGAGGCTCCACATTTAGAGGTGGGCTGCACCCGGTTCGGGAGAACCGGTTTTTCAGACCAGCCGTTGGGCCCGCCCCGGAGCTATTCCACCCCATATAATCGTGTTTTAGCTGCCGCGCGCATGTGCGGAAGGCGCGCACTCACGTTTTCGGTTCTGGGTGAACCGGTTGTTACATTATGCGATGCTTCACGCCAGTGGTGGGATGCAGCCGGTTCGCACCCCTCCGGGAGAACCGGTTGTTCACTTTCTGAGCAGTTTGGCGAACTGGCGGTTGGAAGAAATCACGAGGTCAGAGAACCGGTTGTTATTAAATTATTTGACTCCCACCCCTGCTCCACACCCATTTTTACCACTCAGGCGACCCCGAGGACACAGAACAAACCTCCAAGTGGCCTCAATGAGTCTCTAAAACAGTGATCGCTAACCTTTTTGCCGCCGCGTGCAAAAAGCAGGGGGAGCGCGAGAAGATCATGTGTGCGCCTGTCCACACCCATAATTCAATGCGCTCCACCCCCCCCCCCTGCTTTTGGCATGCAATGGCACGGTGGGCCTGGTAGGCTCGTTTTTCAACCTCTCCGCGTTCCAGAGCCTTTCTAGGAGCCTGGGGAAGGCGAAAACAGCCTCCCTCCGCCTCCGGAGGTCCTCTGGAAGCCAGAAACGGCACATTTCCCGACTTCCGGTGGGCCCAAAAGGCCCCGAAATTCAGCTGGCTGTTGCCCGCGTGCGCGCGCTGGAGCTGAGCTAGGGCAACGCTCGCGGGCCCTCAGATATGGCTCTGCGTGCCAATACAGCTCTAAAAGAATTGCCAGTGACCACCTGGAAGGCGTATCAGTCCTTCCCTTCCCCGCCATCCAGTCAGAGCCGAGGAAGCTTCTGGGAGGAGAAGCGAAACGTTTTCCAAGAAAAAGAGAAGCCCAGTTGGCGCTTGGAATAAAAAGCACCGGGGAAAGGGGGGAGGATAGTTGTTGGCCCCCCACGGGGAAGGTCCGCCATCTTGGCGTCCTCCTGGATGCACGGCTGTCGTTAGAAGACCATTTGACGGCCGTCGCCAGAGGGGCTTTTTATCAGGTTCGCCTGATAACGCCAGTTGCATCCCTTCCTGGATCGGGATGCCCTGTGCACAGTCACTCATGCCCTTGTTACTTCCCGTCTGGACTACTGCAACGCTCTCTACATGGGGCTCCCCTTGAAGGGTACCCGGAGGCTTCAGCTGGTCCAGAATGCGGCCGCGTGGGTGATAGTGGGAGCGGCTTGAGGCTCCTATGTAACACCTATCCTGCGCGGGCTGCACTGGCTTCCGGTTGTCTTCCGGGTGCAATTTAAGGTGTTAGTGACTGTCTTTAAAGCGCTCCATGGTTAGGACTGGGATACTTACGGGACCGCCTGCTGCCACCGGTGCGCTCCCACAGAGAGGGTCTCCTCAGGGTGCCGTTGGCCAGACAATGTCGGCTGGCGACCCCCAGGGGAAGGGTCTTCTCTGTGAGGGCCCCAGCCCTCTGGAACGAACTACCTCCAACGTTGCGCCAACTCTCTGGCCTCTGAGCTTTCTGGCGTGAGCTGAAGACTCTTTTATTTCATCGAGCAGGACTAGCCTAATAGTTTTTTTAATAGTTTTTTAATTAGTTTTTTAATGGGATTTAGCAAATTTTTTATATTTCGGCTAATTTAAAATGAGTTTTTTTAAAAAATTTGTCTTAACTTTTGTATTATTGTTTTTTTATCTGGCTGTAAACCGCCCTGAGTCCTTCGGGAGAAGGGCGGTATATAAAAGTCAAAATAATAAACAAATAATTAAATAATTAAAGGGCCGTGATGGCTCAGGCTGTAAGATAGCCTGTTATTAAAACACAGCTGCCTGCAATTACTGCAGGTTCTAGTCCCACCAGGCCCAAGGTTGACTCAGCCTTCCATCCTTTATAAGGTAGGTAAAATGAGGACCCAGATTGTTGGGGGGGGCGATAAGTTGACTTTGTAAATATACAAATAGGATGAAGACTATTGCCTTACACACTGTAAGCCGCCCTGAGTCTTCGGAGAAGGGCGGGATATAAATGTAAATAAATAAAATAAAATAAAAATAAAATAAATAGTCTGTTTGGGGTGTGTGTCTCTTAATCTTGGTGGTGGAGGAAAAACGAGGGAATATCGGTCTGGCCATCCAGATGTCCTTTCAGTCGGAATTCAAGGCAAGCGTGTCGGCTTTCTCACGCGGAATTCAATGACTTTATTTGTTTTTTTTTTCTTTTCCCTCTTCCCCTCCCTCCCTCCCTCCCTCTCTCCAGGCCTCTCATTGCCAAAAAGAACCCCAAGATCCCCATGTCCAAAATGATGACCATTATGGGAGCCAAGTGGCGGGAATTCAGTGCCAACAACCCCTTCAAAGGATCGACGGCTGCGGTGGCCGCTGCGGCCGCCGCCGCTGCGGCGGCCGTAGCTGAACAAGTCTCGGCTGCCGTGTCGGCCGTTATCCCTTCGCCTGAGCCCCAACACCTGCTGCAGCCCCCGGCTCAGCCTCTTCCCATCCGCAAAGCCAAAACCAAAGAGGGCAAAGGTGAGTAGCGGCCTTTCTCCGGAGGGTGACGGGTGCAAAGAACAATGGGGGAGGGGCGGTTTCTGGCTGGATCGGGTCAGCCGTTCGGTGGACAGAGGCCGGTCGTCACCGATAGGGAAATTGTAATGCTAAGGAAGAAAAGGCACGAAGAGAAGAGAATATTTGTGGCTCGGGGTTTGAAATGAGGGGTCCTTGGTGGTCTCTGAGCTGGGTGGGTTTCTTGCAGGTGTTTTATGGACCAGCTAGGGAACAACATCAGTGCTAGAAGGGAGTGGGGTTTGTGGAGAGGAGGGGGGGGAAGAGGAGGAGGAAAGAGAGGAGAAGAGGAGAAGGAAGGGGAGGACTGTGCGGTCCTTGGTGCTCTCTGAGCTGGGTGGTTTTCTTGCAGGCATCTCATGACCCAACTAGGGAACACCATCAGTGCTAGAGCGGAGTAGGGTTTGTGGAAGGGAGGAGGAGGAGGACTGTGAGGTCCTTGGTGCTCTCTGAACTTTGGTGGGTTTCTTGCAGACGTTTCGCGAACCAGCTAGGGAACATCATCAGTGCAAGAACGGAGTGGAGATTGCAGGAGAAGGACTCTCTGAGCTTTCTTGTCTTCTTACAGATGTTACCTGACCCAACTAGGGAACGTCATCAGTGCTAGAAGGGAGGGGTGTGTTTGGAGAGGAGAAGGCGGGGAATTGTGGGGTGCTCTCTGCACTTGATGGTTTTCTGCGTAGACAGGGCTGACCGCAGAATCCGCTCATTCGACGTTTCACGAGCCAACTAGGTCATATTATATCATCAGGGCTACAAAAAGACCAGAACACAGAAAAGTCTCTAACTGCTCATACCCAGATAAGCAGGGATTAACGCCAGACAAACAGTGTAGCAGAAAACAATACCCTGATCAAAGAACAAACCAAGAGGCTACTACACTCCCACCAACATAGGCAGGGCAAACTATTGTATCTAAATAGGGAGCAAACCCCACTCCCTTCTGGCACGGAGGATGATGCTCACGAAACCTCTGCAAGAAAACCACCAAGCTCAGTGAGCACCAAGGACTCCACAGTCCTCCTCCTCCTCCTCCCTCCTCTCCACAAACCCCACTCCCTTCCAGCACTGATGATGTTCCCTAATTGGGTCATGAAACGTCTGCAAGAAAACCACCAAGCTCAGAGAGCACCAACAACCCCATAGTTCTCCCCTTCCTTCCCGTCTCCTTCCTTCCTTCTTCCCTCCCTCCCTCTTTCCTTCCTGTCCTCCTCCTCCTCCTCCTCTATTCCACAAACCCTTCCAGCACTGATGATATTCCCTAGTTGGGTCATGAAATGTCTGCAAGAAAACAACCAAGTTCAGAGAGAACCAAGGACCCCACAGTTCTCCCCCTTCTTTCCACCTCCTTCTCCTCCACCACCTTTTGCTCTTCCTCCTCCTCCCCTTCTCCTCTACTCCACAACCCCTACTCCCTTCTGGCACTGAGGATGTTCCCTAGTTGGGTCACGAAACCTCTGCAAGAAAACCACCCAGCTCAGAGAGCACCAGGGACCCCCCCCCCATAGTCCTTTTCCTCCTTCCTTCCTTCCTTCCTTCCCTCCCTCCCTCCCTCCCTGCCTCCCTCCCTCTCAGTCCTTCCTTTCTTTCCTCCTCCTCCTCCTCCTCCTCTCCACAATCCCTACTCCCTTCTGGCACTGAGGATGTTCCCTAGTTGGGTCATGAAACATCTGCAAGAAAACCACGAAGCTCAAAGAGCACAAAGAACCCCTCAGTCTTCCTCCTCCTCCTCCTCCTCCTCCTCCTCCTCCTCCTCCTCCTCCTCCTCCTCTACACAAACCCCACTCCCTCCTATCACTGAGGATGTTCCCTAGTTGGGTCACGAAAACGTCTGCAAAGAAAATCACCAAGCTCAAGAGAGCACCGAGGACTCCACAAATAGGGGAGCGCGTCTCTATTTTAGGGTTGAGTTAGTTCTAGGATGAAGCTCAAGAGTCCGGGCGTTGCATCCTGGACTTCAAAGCAGAAGACCTGAGCTTTTACCTGAGCCTCTCAAGAGTTGAGAGGTCAAGCCAGGGATTGTTAACCATATAAAGGGGCCACTTGATTCCTCGGGCTTTCCACCCTTCCGTCGGGCAGCTGCCAACTTTCCCGGAGAACCTAAAAGGGCCAACTATGAATGGTCTCTAAGGCCCACCCCCACCCCATCGCGTCCCGTTCCCCCACCCAGGTTTGATTTTTTGCAAGTGAGCGGAGCGGACGGCAGCCAAGATGCCCGCATTTTTCTGCAAGCATCTGGTTGGCATGCGATTATGCCGGGCATCTCTTGCCAAAGTTCGCCATCTGTTTGCCACTTTGGAGTGTCCCGGAACAACCGGCGCAGCTCTTTCTGACCGGGGGGGTGGGGGGGGACGGGGGCAAATGTTGACTGTTCACCCGAGAGGTCTTTTCCTTTCCCCCCCCCTCCCTCTCCCTCCAAGGACCAGGCCACAAGAAGAGGAGCAAAAGCCCTCGCATCCCCGAGATGAAGAGGAAGGGGAAAGGGAAGAAGATGGCGCCCCTGAAGATCAAGCTAGGCGTGATCGGCGGGAAGCGCAAAAAGAGCAGCTCAGTAAGGCGCGCTTCCAGTTGAAGTTGTGCGTGTGAATGTGGGCCCCCCCACCCCCACCCGGAACTGAGCTTGGCACTTTGGCACAAAATTAGCCAGGAGGAAGTGCCGCCAGTCCACCTCAAAGCGAGCGAATTCCTGTGTGACCGGTGGCTGTTCTGCAAATTAAACTCTTTCATTTACATTTTGCACGCCACGTGGGTTACCACTGGCCACGGGGGTGTGTGTGTGTGTGACTCGAAGCCAGGGGTGACTCCAACCTTGGCAACGATTAAGACCAGTGCACTTCAGCTCCCCACAGCTGGCTAGGGATTTTTTTTTGGCAGTTGGAGTCCACAGACTTTTGAGTTCTGGGAGTTGAAGACTGAGTTCAATTCTGGGAGTTGAAGACTTTGAGTTCAGTTCTGGGAGTTGAAGACTTTGAGTTCAATTCTGGGAATTGAAGACTTGAGTTCAGTTCTGGGAGTTGAAGACTTGAGTTCAATTCTGAGAGTTGAAGACTTTGAGTTCAATTCTGGGAGTTGAAAACTTTTGAGTTCAATTCTGGGAGTTGAAGACTAGTTCAATTTTGGGAGTTGAAGACTTGAGTTCAATTCTGGGAGTTGAAGACTGAGTTCAGTTCTAGGAGTTGAAGACTTGAGTTCAGTTCTGGGAGTTGAAGACTTTGAGTTCAGTTCTGGGAGTTGAAGACTTGAGTTCAATTCTGGGAGTTTGAAACTTTTGAGTTCAATTCTGGGAGTTGAAAACTTTGAGTTCAATTCTGGGAGTTGAAGACTGAGTTCAATTCTGGGAGTTGAAGACTTGAGTTCAATTTTGGGAGTTGAAGACTTGAGTTCAGTTCTGGGAGTTGAAGACTTGAGTTCAATTCTGGGAGTTGAAGACTGAGTTCAATTCTGGGAGTTGAAGACTTGAGTTCAATTTTGGGAGTTGAAGACTTGAGTTCAGTTCTGGGAGTTGAAAACTTTGAGTTCAATTCTGGGAGTTGAAGACTGAGTTCAATTCTGGGAGTTGAAGACTGAGTTCAATTCTGGGAATTGAAGACTTGAGTTCAGTTCTGGGAGTTGAAGACTTTGAGTTCAATTCTGGGAATTGAATTGAAGACTTGAGTTCAGTTCTGGGAGTTGAAGACTTGAGTTCAATTCTGAGAGTTGAAGACTTTGAGTTCAATTCTGGGAGTTGAAAACTTTTGAGTTCAATTCTGGGAGTTGAAGACTAGTTCAATTCTGGGAGTTGAAAACTTTGAGTTCAATTCTGGGAGTTGAAGACTGAGTTCAATTCTGGGAGTTGAAGACTTGAGTTCAATTTTGGGAGTTGAAGACTTGAGTTCAATTCTGGGAGTTGAAGACTTTTGAGTTCAATTCTGGGAGTTGAAGACTTTTGAGTTCAATTCTGGGAGTTGAAGACTGAGTTCAGTTCTAGGAGTTGAAGACTTGAGTTCAGTTCTGGGAGTTGAAGACTTTGAGTTCAGTTCTGGGAGTTGAAGACTTGAGTTCAATTCTGGGAGTTTGAAACTTTTGAGTTCAATTCTGGGAGTTGAAAACTTTGAGTTCAATTCTGGGAGTTGAAGACTGAGTTCAATTCTGGGAGTTGAAGACTTGTGTTCAATTTTGGGAGTTGAAGACTTGAGTTCAGTTCTGGGAGTTGAAGACTTGAGTTCAATTCTGGGAGTTGAAGACTGAGTTCAATTCTGGGAGTTGAAGACTTGAGTTCAATTTTGGGAGTTGAAGACTTGAGTTCAGTTCTGGGAGTTGAAAACTTTTGAGTTCAATTCTGGGAGTTGAAGACTAGTTCAATTCTGGGAGTTGAAAACTTTTGAGTTCAATTCTGGGAGTTGAAGACTGAGTTCAATTCTGGGAGTTGAAGACTTGAGTTCAATTTTGGGAGTTGAAGACTTGAGTTCAGTTCTGGGAGTTGAAAACTTTGAGTTCAATTCTGGGAGTTGAAGACTGAGTTCAATTCTGGGAGTTGAAGACTGAGTTCAATTCTGGGAATTGAAGACTTGAGTTCAGTTCTGGGAGTTGAAGACTTTGAGTTCAATTCTGGGAATTGAATTGAAGACTTGAGTTCAGTTCTGGGAGTTGAAGACTTGAGTTCAATTCTGAGAGTTGAAGACTTTGAGTTCAATTCTGGGAGTTGAAAACTTTTGAGTTCAATTCTGGGAGTTGAAGACTAGTTCAATTCTGGGAGTTGAAAACTTTGAGTTCAATTCTGGGAGTTGAAGACTGAGTTCAATTCTGGGAGTTGAAGACTTGAGTTCAATTTTGGGAGTTGAAGACTTGAGTTCAATTCTGGGAGTTGAAGACTTTTGAGTTCAATTCTGGGAGTTGAAGACTTTTGAGTTCAATTCTGGGAGTTGAAGACTGAGTTCAGTTCTAGGAGTTGAAGACTTGAGTTCAGTTCTGGGAGTTGAAGACTTTGAGTTCAGTTCTGGGAGTTGAAGACTTGAGTTCAATTCTGGGAGTTTGAAACTTTTGAGTTCAATTCTGGGAGTTGAAAACTTTGAGTTCAATTCTGGGAGTTGAAGACTGAGTTCAATTCTGGGAGTTGAAGACTTGTGTTCAATTTTGGGAGTTGAAGACTTGAGTTCAGTTCTGGGAGTTGAAGACTTGAGTTCAATTCTGGGAGTTGAAGACTGAGTTCAATTCTGGGAGTTGAAGACTTGAGTTCAATTTTGGGAGTTGAAGACTTGAGTTCAGTTCTGGGAGTTGAAAACTTTGAGTTCAATTCTGGGAGTTGAAGACTAGTTCAATTCTGGGAGTTGAAAACTTTGAGTTCAATTCTGGGAGTTGAAGACTGAGTTCAATTCTGGGAGTTGAAGACTTGAGTTCAATTTTGGGAGTTGAAGACTTGAGTTCAATTCTGGGAGTTGAAGACTTTTGAGTTCAATTCTGGGAGTTGAAGACTTTTGAGTTCAATTCTGGGAGTTGAAGACTGAGTTCAGTTCTAGGAGTTGAAGACTTGGGTTCAGTTCTGGGAGTTGAAGACGAGTTCAATTCTGGGAGTTGAAGACTTTGAGTTCAGTTCTGGGAGTTGAAGACTTGAGTTCAATTCTGGGAGTTGAAGACTTTTGAGTTCAATTCTGGGAGTTGAAAACTTTGAGTTCAATTCTGGGAGTTGAAGACTTGAGTTCAATTCTGGGAGTTGAAGACGAGTTCAATTCTGGGAGTTGAAAACTTTGAGTTCAATTCTGGGAGTTGAAGACTTTGAGTTCAATTCTGGGAGTTGAAGATTTTGAGTTCAGTTCTGGGAGTTCAATATTTTGAGTTCAATTCTGGGAGTTGAAGACTTGAGTTCAATTCTGGGAGTTGAAGACGAGTTCAATTCTGGGAGTTGAAAACTTTGAGTTCAATTCTGGGAGTTGAAGACTTGAGTTCGATTCTGGGAGTTGAATATTTTGAGTTCAGTTCTGGGAGTTGAATATTTTGAGTTCAATTCTGGGAGTTGAAGACTTGAGTTCGATTCTGGGAGTTGAAGATTTTGAGTTCAGTTCTGGGAGTTGAATATTTTGCATTCAATTCTGGGAGTTGAAGACTTGAGTTCGATTCTGGGAGTTGAAGATTTTGAGTTCAGTTCTGGGAGTTGAATATTTTGCATTCAATTCTGGGAGTTGAAGACTTGAGTTCAATTTTGGGAGTTGAAGATTTTGAGTTCAGTTCTGGGAGTTGAAGATTTTGCATTCAATTCTGGGAGTTGCAGACTTGAGTTCAATTCTGGGAGTTGAAGATTTTGAGTTCAGTTCTGGGAGTTGAAGATTTTGCATTCAATTCTGGGAGTTGCAGACTTGAGTTCAATTCTGGGAGTTGAAGATTTTGAGTTCAGTTGTGGGAGTTGAATATTTTGCATTCAATTCTGGGAGTTGAAGACGAGTTTGATTCTGGGAGTTGAAGATTTTGAGTTCAGTTCTGGGAGATGAAAACTTTTGAGTTCAATTCTGGGAGTTGAAGATTTTGAGTTCAATTCTGGGAGTTGAAGACTTTGAGTTCAATTCTGGGAGTTGAAGACTTTGAGTTCAATTCTGGGAGTTGAAGATTTTGAGTTCAGTTCTGGGAGTTGAATATTTTGCATTCAATTCTGGGAGTTGAAGACTTGAGTTCGATTCTGGGAGTTGAAGATTTTGAGTTCAGTTGTGGGAGTTGAATATTTTGCATTCAATTCTGGGAGTTGAAGACTTGAGTTCGATTCTGGGAGTTGAAGATTTTGAGTTCAGTTCTGGGAGATGAAAACTTTTGAGTTCAATTCTGGGAATTGAAGTCCACAGGTCTTAAGTTTGCCAAGGTTAGTACACCCTCGCTCTAAACCCCAGCAGCTCCGGAGACCCTTTCGACAGTCTTATTCACTTGAGATGCCTTTCAGAAACTGGCGCGGCAAATTCAGGTTGAATGGTTGCGGCTGCTTGCTTGTCTATCACATCATCTCCGTGTCTGCCTTTCTCCCCACCCCCCAACCTTTGCCGTGCGACATAGATCTGCCTGTGGTTCCCCCAGATCCAACCCCTCGTAGCTGAATCGGGTTGGTCAATTCCGTAATTGGTCGAACCTCCCGTAGTTGGTCTGGGTCGGGTAGGAAGCCTCCTCCTTGCTTCTTTTTGCTGGCTTTTTGGGCATCGCTCCGAAGTTGGGGTTACCCTGCCGTCCTTTCCTTTCCCTTCCCCACCGTTCCTCTTCATCTCGGCCTCTTTGTGGCTTTTCCCTAATGGAGGGCCGCTCCGGTTATGTACAGCATCTGTTTCAGAGCGAGGAGGTGGCGGAACCGGAAGAAGAATCCGACTTGGATAACTCCAGCGTTCACAGTTCTTCCGTGCGTTCGGACAGTTCAGGAAGGGTCAAGAAAGTCAAACGAGGTCGGCCTGGACGGAAGAAGAAAAAAGGTGAGGTTAATTCCATGGGTGAAATGCTCCCGGTTCGGACCGGATCGCCTGATCCGGTAGCGATGGCAGTGGGTGGTTTGGAGAACCGATAGCAAAAATCCCTTCCCCCCCCATGTCAAGCTGAGCCACGGGATTATCAGAGGTTTTTTTTTTCTTTAAAAAGCATTTTTTTCTACAACCTCTTCGGCCAATGACCTACAAGGTCCCTTCCAACTCTTTGTTATTCTGTTACTTCATTGCTAAAAGCCTATTCACAGGAATCTTCTCAACTTTGCCCCCCACTTGGAGTTAGATAAGGATCCAGGGAATTCGTATTTTCCCTTGTGGCTACATAGGGATGCTGGGCTGAGCCCTCCTTTGACTCCCTCCCCAGCGTCTGCCACTCCTGCTCTTACATCACCTGGGCCTGGTTTAACGTTCAGAGTTCAAGCCAACGACTTTCTCACGTTCCGCCAATAATACCCGCAGCCTGAACTAAACCAAACCAAACCCCCATTATGGTTTAGCGCTGGGAACGGAACCCCACTCAGAGCCGTGGGCCCCTTTCCTCCCCCCCTTTCTGTGGGACGGCCGGTTGTGCGCGCAAGCGGCTGCAGGACGTTCAGCCCTCGGCATGGTTCGGAGCGGCCACACGGCGTGGGAAGGCTGCAAGGGCCAGCCTCGGAGACTCTAGAGCAGCGGCTGTCGAACCCGAGTTCATTGAGGGCCGCATCAGGGTTGTGTTTGACCTCGGGGGGCCGTGGTGGGTGTGGCCGTGGTGAGGCGTGGCCCTGGCGGGTATGGCACGGGACTCATGTTGGGGGCACCTGTGGTGGCCAAGTGCTAATGCAGGACTTCTATGAGACTCTCTTCACTGTCATTATAATCTTCCTTCCTTCCCTCCCTCCCTCCTTCCTTCCTCTCACCTTCCCTTCCTTCCTCCCTCTCAGTCCTTCTTTCCTTCTTCTCATCCTTCCTTCCATCTTTCCTCCCTTCCTTCCTCTCAGTCCTTCCTCCCTCCTTCTTCTTCCCTCCCTCTCTCCCTTCCTCCATCCCTCCCTCCCTTCCCTCCTCCCTCCCTCCCTCCATCCTTCCTTCCTTCCTTCCTTCCTTCCCTCTCTCCTTCCTTCCTTTCACCCTCCCTTCCTTCCTCCCTCTCAGTCCTTCTTTCCTTCCTCTCATCCTTCCTTCTATCTTTCTTCTCCTTCCCTTCCTTCCTCTCAGTCCTCCCTCCCTCCTTCCTCCCTCCCTTTCTCCTTTCCTCCCTCCCTCCCTCTTCTCTCCTTCCTTCCTTCTTCCTTCCCTCCTTCCTTCCTTCTTCCCTCTCTCTCTCCCTCCCTCCTCCTCCCTCTCAGTCCTTCCTTCCTTTTCTTTTTCCTTCCTCTTCCTTCTCCTTCCTCCATCCCTCCTCCCTTCCCTCCTCCCTCCTCCCTCCATCCTTCCTTCCTTCCCTACCTTCCTTCCTCTCTCCTTCCTTCCTTTCACCCTCCTTCCTTCCTCCCTCTCAGTCCTTCTTCCTTCCTCTCATCCTTCCTTCTATCTTTCTTCTCCTTCCTTCCTTCCTCTCAGTCCTCCCTCCCTCCTTCCTCCCTCCCTTTCTCCTTCCTCCCTCCCTCCTCTTCTCTCCTTCCTTCCTTCTTCCTTCCCTACTTCCTTCCTTCTTCCTCTCTCTCTCCCCTCCTCCTCCTCCCTCTTCTCTCCTTCCTTCCTTCTTCCTTCCCTACTTCCTTCCTTCTTCCTCTCTCTCCCTCCCTCCTCCCTCCCTCTCAGTCCTTCCTTCCTTTTCTTTTTCCTTCCTCTTCCTTCTCCCTTCCTCCATCCCTCCTCCCTTCCCTCCTCCTCCCTCCCTCCATCCTTCCTTCCTTCCTTCCTTCCTTCTTCCTCTCTCCTTCCTTCCTTTCACCCTCCTTCCTCCCTCTCAGTCCTTCTTCCTTCCTCTCATCCTTCCTTCTATCTTTCTTCTCCTTCCTTCCTTCCTCTCAGTCCTCCTCCTCCTTCCTCCCTCCCTTTCTCCTTCCTCCTCCTCCCTCTTCTCTCCTTCCTTCCTTCTTCCTTCCCTACTTCCTTCCTTCTTCCCTCTCTCTCTCCCTCCCTCCCTCCCTCCCTCTCAGTCCTTCCTTCCTTTTCTTTTTTTTCCTTCCCTCTTCCTTCTCCCTTCCCCTCTTTCCTTCTTTTTTCCTTCCTTCCCATCTTCCCATCTTTTTCTTCGTCTTCCTTCCTCTTTCCCTTTCTCCTTTCCCGCCCCTCCTTGCATGCTCCAACGCAAACGGGAGGAAACGTTCTCCTTTTGTTTGTTGTAGTTGGTTTTGCTAGCCCTCCGCCAGTGGAAACCGAGCGGGGAGGGGGAGGCACGCGCCCCCCCCTTGCCCAGCTCCATTTTCACTGGCAGAGCCCCCATGGGCCAGTTCTTTGCTGTTTCCGGGCCAGCCCCGCAGGCCTTGAGTTTGACACCCCTGGTCTACGTGTGTCTCGGGAGGCCTGGGAGACCCTCACTCTTTTCCCTTTCTCTCTCTCTCTCTCTCTCTCCCCCCCCTCCCTTCCCTGGGTTGGCAGTTGCCGGTGAAGAAGAGGCAGACGGCTACGAGACCGACCACCAAGACTATTGCGAGGTGTGTCAGCAGGGCGGGGAGATCATCCTCTGCGACTCCTGCCCCAGAGCTTATCACCTGGTGTGCCTGGATCCGGAGCTAGACAAGGCCCCCCAGGGCAAATGGAGCTGCCCTCACTGTGTAAGCCGCTCACCTTTCTTCCTTGCCTCTCTGCTGCACACTGGCAACCTCCTGGTAGCCCCTCCTCCCCCTCCTCCCCCGGTTGGACGTGGGGCATCCAGCCGTCCTTCCCCTGCTTCGTCCAGCAACCCTCTGGGAAATTCAGATTTCTCCCCCACAAACCTAAGGAATTTGCTCGGATTGATTCCCGTGGGATACCCCTGCAGCTCGGATTCCCCTGGCTGCAAAGCACACGTGGGGCAGGTCCCTTTGGAAGATGGGGGTGGGTGGGCCAGGGAGGGTAGAAGGGAAGGGACTGTGGGGTGGGGTGGGGGCTGCTGTGTGCACAGGGACAAGGAGACAGGCTGGGGTTTAAGGAAGGACTCTGGGCTGCTCAGGTGCCTCGTGGTTCTCCGCCTTTCGGTTGGCCCTCCTAGCAGGGGGTTGGATTAGAAGACCTCCAGGGTCCCTTCCAACTCTGTTATTCTGATTATTCGATAATCCTAGATCAATTTAACCAGCGGAACAGCTTGCTGCCTAAATTTGTAGGAGCTCCATCACTGCAGGTTTTTAATAGAATAGAATAGAATAGAATTTTTATTGGCCAAGTGTGATTGGACACACAAGGAATTTGTCTTGGTGCATCTGCTCTCAGTGTACATAAAAGAAAAGATACCTTCATCAAGGTACAACATTTACAACACAAATGATGGTCAATATATCAATATAAATCATAAGGATTGCCAGCAACAAGTTATAGTCATACAGTCATAAGTGGAAAGAGATGGGTGATGGGAACGATGAGACGATTAATAGTAGTGCAGATTCAGTAAATAGTCTGACAGTGTTGAGGGAATTATTTGTTTAGCAGAGTGATGGCCTTCGGGAAAAAAACTCTTCTTGTGTCTAGTTGTTCTGGTGTGCAGTGCTCTATAGCGTCGTTTTGAGGGTAAGAGTTGAAACAGTTTATGTCCAGGATGCGAGGGATCTGCAAATATTTTCACGGCCCTCTTCTTGATTCGTGCAGTATACAGGTCCTCAATGGAAGGCAGGTTGGTAGCAATTATTTTTTCTGCAGTTCTAATTATCCTCTGAAGTCTGTGTTTTTCTTGTTGGGTTGCAGAACCGAACCAGACAGTTCTAGAGGTGCAAATGACAGACTCAATAATTCCTCTGTAGAGCTGGATCAGCAGCTCCTTGGGCAGTTTGAGCTTCCTGAGTTGTCGCAGAAAGAACATTCTTTGCTGTCCTTTTTTAATGATGTTTTTGATGTTAGCTGTCCATTTTAGATCTTGCGATATGATAGAACCCAGAAATTTGAAGGTTTCTACTGTTGATACTGTGTTGTCTAGTATTGTGAGTATTAAGAAGAGATTTGTCTGAAATGGTAGGGGGGGAGTCTCCTGTTTGAGCAGCGGGTTGGACTAGACGAGCTCCAGGGTCCCTTCCAACGCTGTTATTCTGATTATTCGATAATCCCAGATCAATTTAACCAGCGGAACAGCTTGCCGCCTAAATTTGTAGGTGCTCCATCACTGCAGGTTTTTAAGATAGCCGTTTGTCTGAAATGGTTCTAGGGTTTCCTCCTTGAGCAGCGGGTTGGACTAGAGGACCTCCAAGGTCCCTTCCAGCTGGGTTGTTGTTCTGTTTTATTTCTGCATTCCAAAGGCTAAGAACCAGCTCTCTAGAGCAGTCCAGGTAGTCCTTGACTTACAACAGTTCATTTAGTGACCCTTCGAGGTTACAACGGCTCTGAGGAAAAGTGACTCATGGCTGTTGTGGCATTCCCGCGATCCAAAAACACTGGACGCTTGGTAAACCGATTTGTATTTATGACCGTCGCACTGTCCCGGGTCACGTGATTTCCCCCTTCGGCGCCTCTTTGACCGGCGAAGTCAGAAGGGGAAAAGCCAGCGATTCGCTTAACAACCTTGGCAAGAAAGGGCGTAAAAATTGGGACCAAGCTCCCTTCACCTTCGCTGCCTTGCTTCGCGCGATGGAAATTATAGGCTGGGATTGAGGTCGTAAATCGAGGACTACCTGCAAACACCGAGAGTCGTCATGCTGGGGAATCTGCCAAGATCCAAAACCGGATCTCTTTACCGAATCCTAAATCCTAGCAACTGATTCTGGACACCCACACACACACCAATGCTTAAACACCCTCCACCCCACCCCCTTTCTGCGTGAGCAGAGGGTTGGATTAGATGATCTCCAAGGTCCCTTCCCACTCTGTTACTGCCTGGCTTTGCTTCCTCTTTCGAACTCTCCAGCCCCGCTCTGTGTTGACCCCTCGTTCATAATCTAGCTCTCCCCGCCCCCCTCTTTTTTTTTTTTCTTCGTGGGGGTGTCGTACCCCTGGCTTACAGGAGAAAGAAGGGGTGCAGTGGGAGCCGAAGGAGGAGGAGGACGAATACGAAGGCGAGCTGGACGAGAAGGAAGAGGAGGACGACCACATGGAATACTGTCGCGTCTGTAAGGACGGCGGGGAGCTCCTGTGCTGTGACGCCTGCATCTCCTCCTATCATATCCACTGCCTCAACCCGCCTCTCCCGGAGATCCCCAACGGGGAGTGGCTTTGTCCCCGCTGCACGGTGAGGACTCGGGGGGGGGGGGGGAGTGGGTGGGTGGGATGGATGACCAGGGAGGCGGGGAGTGGTTTCCCCTATTTATTTGTTTATTTATTCATTCATTCATTCATTCATTCATATTTTTATACCGCCCTTCTCCGAAGACTCAGGGCGGCGTACAGCCAATAAAACGACCAAGATCCTAAACAAATTAAAATCCTGTAACAAGTTTAAAAATCTGATTCAACCGCTGTATACTTAAAATATTAGCTAAAATTTTATCAAAAACTATTAAAACCCTATTAAAACCCACTAAACCCCCCCCATACTAAAATCAATCAGGCCAGCCCCGCTTGGTGAAAAAAGAAAGTCTTGAGCTCGCGTTTAAAGGTCCGGAGATCAGGGAGGAGACAGAGTCCCACCGGCAGCTCATTCCATAGAGCCGGGGCCCCCACAGAGAACGCCCTTCCCCTGGGGGCCGCCAGCCGACATTGACTAGCCGACGGCACCCTAAGAAGACCCTCCCTGTGAGCGCGCACTGGACGTACCGGACAATGGGAGGTAACTGTCGGCAGCAGGCGGTCCCGTAAATATCCTGGTCCAATGCCATGGAGCGCTTTAAAGGTGATAACCAACACCTTGAATTGCACCCGGAAGACCACCGGCAACCAATGCAGCCTGCGCAGGAGAGGTGTTACATGGGAGCTACGGGGGGCTCCCTCGATCCCCCGCGCGGCCGCATTCTGCACCAGTTGGAGCTTCCGGGTGCTCCTCAAGGGGAGCCCCATGTAGAGAGCATTGCAGTAATCCAGACGGGAAGTGACGAGGGCATGAGTGACCGTGCATAACGAGTCCCGGTCCAGGAAAGGGCGCAATTGGCAAATCAGGCGAACCTGATGAAAAGCTCCCCTGGCGACGGCTGTCAAATAAGTCTTCTAAAGACAGCCGTGCATCCAAGAGAACGCCTAAATTGCGCACCGATTCCCTGGGGGCTAACGATTTGCCCCCCACATTCAGCGATGGAGTAAGCTGACTGTGCCGGGACGCCGGCATCCACAGCCACTCCGTCTTGGATGGGTTGAGTCGGAGCCTGTTCGTCCCCATCCAGACCCCGAACGGCCTCAAGACAACGAGTCATCACATCGACGGCTTCGTTGGGGGTGGTTCGGGGTGGAGATGTACAGTTGAGTATCGTCAGCATACAGCTGACAGCTCACCCCGAAACCGCGGATGATCTCCCCCAGCGGCTTCATATAGATGTTGAACAGGAGGGGCGAGAGAATCGACCCCTGCGGCACCCCACAAGTGAGTTGCCTAGGGGGTCGATCTCTGCCCCCCCTGCCCCTATCTTGAAATACATAAACTTCTGGTGGGACCCAGAAGAAGGGCCTTCTCTGTCGTGGCTCCTTCCCTGTTATTCCCTTTTCCCAGGATATCTCTGTCAGCGGTCACCAACTGGTCCGCGAGAAAACGTTGGTGGTCCCCAGAAAAATGATTTGCATTTTTTTTAAATATTGCACTAAATCAGAGGTCCTCAAACTACGACCCCTGGGACGGAGAGGTGCAACGAACCTTTGTGTTGCTGCAGAGAGTCTCCCCCTTTGGGGTCGACTTGTGCAAGTAGGGGAGGGCAGAAATTCGGACTTGGGGTCTGCTTCAGCCTCCTGGTGGGGGGCTTTGGGCGAAGGCTGGAGGGAAGAGCCGGAGGGCCTTGTCCCAGTGGGACTACATCATAGCCTGGAACTAGCTCAGCCCAATGAGCCTCCATGTGCCGGTACCTGGCCTTGCACTCCCGTAGGTCTTCCCTCTATGCTCCTAGTCCTGAGTGAGGTGCTTCTACTGAGCCTCCTCCTCGGTCGGATCCAATTTGAACTGAGCTGTTTTGCCAATTTTTTCTCATGGTGGCTGCTCGGCTCCAAGAACTGCTTCCTGTTGGGGCCCTAAGGAACCCAGGCGGGGGAGGCGAGGAGGGGAGGGGAGGGGAGGGGAGGGGCGAGTAAAGGCTGGCGATGTCATGAGCGACATTGAGTTTTTGGCCACGCCCACCCAGTCACATGACCACCTAGCCACGCCCACCCAGCCGGTCATTAGGCAGATCGTATTCGTGGTCCGCGGGATTTAAAATTATGAATTTAGTGGGTCCCTGAAAGATTGGGGACCCCTGATCTATGCGACCCAGCAGAGCAGGGAGGCAGGGGATGTTGCGGGGGGGGGGTCCCCTCTCTTGAGGAGGGTCCATCTGGTGGGACCCAGAAGGAGGGACTAACTCCGTGGTGGCTCTCCCTCCCTGTTACAGGTAGTCCTCGACTTAACAAAAGTTCATTTAGCGACCGTTCGAAGTTACAACTGCATCAAAATTTTTAAAAAAAGGAATTTAAGACCGTTTTTCACACTTACGACCGCTGCCACCTGGCTTACGTTCGGATGCTTGACAACTGATTCGCATTTGCGACGGTCGCGGCCTCTTTCTCGGAGTCACGCGATTCCTTCTGAAGCCGGGGTGGGGTGGGGTGGGGTGGAGCCAGACTTTTGGTCCCTAAGTGAACTTCCGTAAGCGAAGGGCCTACCTGTAAATTACCTTCGAGAGGTACCGTAAGCGTCCCGATTTCTTTGACGCTCCCTTTCTTCCTGTTCGCAGTGCCCCATGCTCAAAGGCCGGGTCCAGAAGATTCTCCACTGGCGATGGGGCGAGCCCCCCACGCCGGTGGCCATCCCTCCGCCTTCCGACGGCAACCCGGACGACCCGCCCCCCAAGTTGCTCCAGGGACGTTCGGAGCGCGAATTCTTCGTCAAATGGGTCGGCCTTTCTTACTGGCATTGCTCCTGGATCAAGGAATTGCAGGTACCCGTCTGGCATGCCGGGGCAAGGGCAGCGGGGAAGGGAGGGGTCTCAAAGGGGGGGCCGGAGGCAGTCAGACACTAACCGAATGTGGGGAGTTTCTGAGGCCAGCCCCGTCTATGCGGAGCTGGGAGGTTCTGAACTGGGAGCTTTGCGTTGCCAGTCTTCAGCTGTATTTGTTTTCTCAATGGGCCCTTTTTGCTCTGTACGATTGTATTTACCGCTGTGGTGTACATTTTATTTACCGCCGGACCAAAAAAATAATAATAATGAAAGGGAGCATTTGTAGGTCAGGGTTAAAAAAGTGGGAATCGGAGGAGGAGGAGGAGGAGGACTGTGCGCTCCTTGGGGCTCTCTGAGGTTGGTGGTTTTCTTGCAGACGTTTCGTGACCCAGCTAGGGAACATCATCCGTGCTAGGAGGGAGGTGGGGTTTGCTGTCTGTTTCTATACCACGGGTTGCCTTGTCTGTGTTGCTGGGACTATTGTTTTCTGCCTGGTAATTCCTTAATGAGGCTGTTGTGACTGTTTGTTTGTCTGTGTTGGTTGTTTTTTGTTGTTCTTTGATTGGGAAATTGTTTACTCCTTGATTGTTGGCCTAATATTAATCTTGGTGTTAATCATGGCTTCTCTGGGGGCTGATTGCTGGCAAGGAGGCGTTTCGGTCTGTTTCTTTCCTAAAGGGAACCAACTACCAACTCAGACAACTAACCAGACAGTGGTGAGAGCAAACCCCACACTCCCTCGCAGCCCTGATAGTGTTCCCTAGTTGGGTCATGAGATGTCTGCAAGAAAACCGCCAAGCTCAGAGAGCACCAAGGACTCCACAATCTTCCTCCTCCTCCTCCTCCTCCTCATCCAACCTCACTCCCTTCTAGCACTGATGATGTTACTTAGTTGGGTCATGAAATGTCTCCAAGAAAACCGCCAAGCCCAGAGAGCACCAAGGACCCCACAGTCCTTCTCCTCCTGCTCCTCCTGCTCCTCCTCCTCCTCCTCCTCTTTCTTCTCCTCCTCCTCCTCCATTCCCCAAATCTCACTCCTTTGTAGTACTGATGTTGTTACCTAGTTGGGTTAGGAAATGTCTGTGAGAAAACCATCAAGCTCAGAGAGCACTAAGGACCTATCACTTCTCCTCCTCCTCCTCCTCCTCCTCCTCCTCCTCCTCCTCCTCCTCCTCCTCCTCTTCCTCCTCCTCCTCCTCCTCCTCCTTTCCACAAATCCCACACTCCCTTCTAGCACTGATAATGTTCCCTAGTTGGGTCATGAAATGTTTGCAAGAAAACCACCCAGCTCAGAGAGCATCAAGGACCCCATATCTCTTTTCTTCTTCTTCTTCTTCTTCTTCTTCTTCTTCTTCTTCTTCTTCTTCTTCTTCTTCTTCTTCTTCTTCTTCTTCTTCTTCTTCTTCTTCTTCTTCTTCTTCTTCTTCTTCTTCTTCTTCTTCTTCTTCTTCTTCTTCTTCTTCTTCTTCTTCTTTATTTATTTATTATTCAAATTTGTATACCGCCCTATCTCCCGAAGGACTCAGGGCGGTTCACAGGCACATAAGAACATTTATATACAAATTAAGATAATCATTAAAAAACTTATTCTAATGCCCAATTATTAAAAGATCTAAATATGAATATTAAAAAACCAATTTAAAAACCCCTATAAATTTAAAATCTAAGCCAGTCCTGCACAGATGAATAAATGTGTCTTGAGCTCGCGACGGAAGGTTCGGAGGTCCGGAAGTTGATGGAGTCCTGGGGGGAGTTCGTTCCAGAGGGTGGGAGCCCCCACAGAGAAGGCCCTTCCCCTGGGCGTCGCCAGACGACACTGCCTAGCTGACGGCACCCTGAGGAGTCCCTCTCTGTGAGAGCGCACGGGTCGGTGAGAGGTTTTCGGTAGCAGCAGGCGGTCCCGTAAATAACCCGGCCCTATGCCATGGAGCGCTTTAAAGGTGGTCACCAAAACCTTGAAGCGCACCCGGAAGGCCACAGGCAGCCAGTGCAGTCTGCGCAGGATGGGTGTTATACGGGAGCCATGAGGGGCTCCCTCTATCACCCGCGCAGCCGCAATCTGGACTAACTGCAGCCTCCGGATGCCCTTCAAGGGGAGCCCCATGTAGAGAGCATTGCAGTAATCCAGGCGAGACGTCACGAGGGCGTGAGTGACCGTGCATAGAGCATCCCGGTCTAGAAAGGGGCGCAACTGGCGCACCAGGCGAACCTGATAGAAAGCTCTCCTGGAGACGGCTGTCAAATGATCTTCAAAAGACAGCCGTTCATCCAGGAGGACGCCCAAGTTGCGCACCCTCTCCATCGGGGCCAATGACTCGCCCCCGACAGTCAGCCGAGGACTCAGCTGACTGTACCGGGATGCCGGCATCCACAGCCACTCTGTCTTGGAGGGATTGAGCTTGAGCCTGTTTCTCCCCATCCAGACCCGTACGGCCTCCAAGCACCGGGACAACACTTCGATAGCTTCGTTGGGGTGGCCCGGTGTGGAAAAGTACAGCTGGGTGTCATCAGCGTACAGCTGGTACCTCACACCGAAGCCACTGATGATCTCACCCAGCGGCTTCATATAGATGTTGAACAAAAGGGGCGAGAGGATCGACCCCTGCGGCACCCCACAAGTGAGGCGCCTCGGAGCCGACCTCTGCCCCCCTGTCAACACCGTCTGCGACCGATCGGAGAGATAGGAGGAGAACCACCGATAAACGGTGCCTCCCACTCCCAATCCCCCCAACCGGCGCAGCAGGATACCATGGTCGATGGTATCGAAAGCCGCTGAGAGATCTAATAGGACCAGGGCAGAGGAACATCCCCTATCCCTGGCCCTCCAGAGATCATCCACCAACGCGACCAAAGCCGTCTCAGTGCTGTAACCGGGCCGGAAGCCGGACTGGAACGGGTCTAGATAGACAGTTTCATCCAGGTGTAAGGGAAACTGATATGCCACCATACTCTCTACAACCTTCGCCGCGAAGCGAAGGTTGGAGACCGGACGATAATTACCTAAAACAGTCGGGTCCAGGGAAGGCTTCTTGAGGAGGGGTCTCACCACCGCCTCTTTCAAGGCGGCCGGGAAGACTCCCTCCACCAAGGAAGCGATCGTAATTGCCTGGAGCCAGCCTCGTGTCACCTCCTGAGTGGCCAGCACCAACCAGGAGGGGCACGGGTCCAGTAAACACGTGGTGGCATTCAACCTACCCAACAACCTGTCCATGTCCTCGGGAGCCACAGGGTCAAACTCCTCTTCTTCTTCTTCTTCTTCTTCTTCTTCTTCTTCTTCTTCTTCTTCTTCTTCTTCTTCTTCTTCTTCTTCTTCTTCTTCTTCTTCTTCTTCTTCTTCTTCTTCTTCTTCTTCTTCTTCTTCTTCTTCTTCTTCTTCTTCTTCTTCTTCTTCTTCTTCTTCTTCTTCTTCTTCTTCTTCTTCTTCTTCTTCTTCTTCTTCCTCCTCCTCCTCCTCCTCCTCCTCCTCCTTTCCTCCTCCCCCTCCCTCCTCCCTCTCTTCTTCTCCTCCTCCTCCCCTCCCCTCTCCCTTCTAGCAGTGATCATGTCCCCTAGTTAAGTCTTGAAACATTTTTTTAATTTTTTTATTTTATTTATTTTGCCACAACAGTATACATAAGTATACATAAGCATAAGCATAAAATAACTATACGACATGTAAGCATATATATAAGTATAAGCATGAAATAATGATATGAGTTGGAAACTCATATACATCCGCAAGGACCTCCCCCACCCGCTCCCCGGCAGCTCAGAGGGCACCAAGGACCTCCCGCCACGAGTATAAAGGGGAATCGTAACCCATGAAGGTTTGTTGCTCAATCCAGACATTTCCTCCATCAGCTGAAATGGCGCTTTGCAGCAGAAGTGATGAGCGGGGCTTGTCGTCTCTCTCCCCGTCCTTCGTTACAAAAGAGTTACTAAAGGGATACCATAGTGCCCGTGGATCAGGTTACCTCGTGTCCTCCCCTCCTCGTCCCAAGGCAGCTACCAATTTGCGGGGCTGCCAGGATGCTGGTTCATAAGCAGTGAGATGTATAAAATAGCCCTTTATGGACAGACCCCGGGCAGCCCCGGCCAACAAGAAGCAGACACAGAGGTCTGAACTCATGTCGGAGATGCAGGAACTAGAAAGGAGGAAGTTATTGAATTCAGATTTAAACAGATTAAAAACTTTAATTAAAAAAAACATCAAATGTATATAGTTCTAGCCCAATGCTGGGCCCCATTGCCACCTGCTCTGGGGCCAGGTTACTCGAAGGGCTGTCTTTTCCCAGTTATATCCACCTGAGACCAGGAATGCAGAGGATCTTAGGGTTCCCCCCTCTTTTAAGGAAGTCCCACCTGGCAGGGACCAAGAAGAAGGGCCTTCTCCGTCATGGCTCCCACCCTGGGGAACATCATCCCTGCTGAGATAATTTTACACTCTTTTGAAGGGCCCTGAAGATGAGGGGGGGTTTACCAGCGGGCCTGGGGACCCCAGAATGAGATTGTAAGCCACCCAGAGTTATCTTGTGGTAGGATCTCTCACTATCATCTATCTATAATCTTTCTCTCTCTCTCTCTCTCTCTCATTTCCATCTAGCTATCTAGCTGTCTATCAACATCTATCTATAATCTCTCTCATATCTCTCTGTCTATCTTATCTCTCTCGTCTGTCTATCTATCTATCTAATCTCTCTTGTCTATCTATCCATCCATCCATCTATCTATCTATCTATCTATCTATCTATCTATCTATCTATCTATCTATCTATCTATCTATCTATCTATCTATCTATCTATCTATCTATCTTATCTCTCTCTGTCTGTCTCTGTCTGTCTATCTATCTACTACCTACCTACCTATCTATCTCTCTTATCTCTCTTGTCTGTCTGTCTGTCTGTCTGTCTATCTATCTATCTATCTATCTATCTATCTATCTATCTATCTATCTATCATCTATCTATCTATCTTTCTATCTTTCTTATCTCTCTCTGTTTGTCTCTGTCTCTGTCTGTCTGTCTGTCTGTCTGTCTATCTATCTATCTACTTACACCTACCTACCTATCTCTCTCTCTCTCTCTCTTATCTCTCTTGTCTGTCTGTCTGTCTATCTATCTATCTATCTATCTATCTATCTATCTATCTATCTATCTATCTATCTATCTATCTATCTATCTTTCTATCTTTCTTATCTCTCTCTGTTTGCTTGTCTCTGTCTGTGTCTGTCTGTCTGTCTGTCTGTCTGTCTATCTATCTATCTATCTACTTACACCTACCTACCTATCTCTCTCTCTCTCTCTTATCTCTCTTGTCTGTCTGTCTGTCTATCTATCTATCTATCTATCTATCTATCTATCTATCTATCTATCTATCTATCTTTCTATCTTTCTTATCTATCTCTGTCTGTCTCTGTCTATCTATCTATCTATCTATCTATCTATCTATCTATCTATCTATCTATCTATCTATCTATCTATCTACTTACCTACCTACCTACCTACCTATCTCTCTCTCTCTCTCTTATCTCTCTTGTCTGTCTGTCTCTGTCTGTCTGTCTGCCTGCCTATCTATCTATCTATCTATCTATCTATCTATCTATCTATCTATCTATCTACTTACCTACCTATCTACCTATCTCTCTCTCTCTCTCTCTCTCTCTTATCTCTCTTGTCTGTCTGTCTGTCTGTCTGTCTGTCTGTCTATCTATCTATCTATCTATCTATCTATCTATCTATCTATCTATCTATCTATCTATCTATCTTATAGTTTTTGTATTTGGGCTTTGATTTCTGTAAGCTGGCTGGAGTCACCCTGAGTGAGTTGGGTGGCCATGTACATTTTCTTAATTAAAAAATAATAATAATAGTAATATCGAAAACAAGGTTTTTAAAACAGGAGAGAAAACCGGGCTCTTCAAACATGGAGAAAACAGCCTCTCAATGATTGACAGGCGGCGATAGCCGAAACCCCCTCAGTCGTTGTATCCGCAGTGTGGGTATCCTTGCTCGGATGCCCCAGGACTAAAACTGCTTTTGATTCACGGCACCCCCATTGTTTGGACTGACGCTCCCTTCTCCTCTGCCTTCCAATCCCAGCTGGAGATTTTCCACTTAGTGATGTACAGGAATTACCAGCGGAAGAACGACATGGACGAGCCTCCCCCGTTTGACTACGGCTCCGGCGACGATGATGGGAAAAGCGAGAAAAGAAAGAGCAAGGATCCTCTCTATGCGGAGATGGAAGAGAAGTACTACCGTTACGGCATCAAGCCGGACTGGATGACCATCCATCGGGTGATAAACCACAGGTCACTTTCCATTAATCTGGAAGCCTTGGCCTCTTTTTATTTTATATATATATATGTTTTAATCCCACCTTTATTACTTTATAATTAATTCAAGGTGGAGAATACATACATCATGGTCCTTTCTCCTCCTATTTCCCCCGCAACAACAACAACCCTGTGAGGTTGGTTCGGCTGAGAGAGAATGACTAGCCCAATATCACCCAATCGGTTTTCATGCCTAAGGCGGGACTAGAACTCACTGTCTTTTGGTCCTCGGCCCAAAGACACTCGGGTGTCATTCCTGCCTAAGGTGGGATCTTCTGGTGATTGGCCCAGTCATCCAGCTGGTTTCATACTTAAGGTGGGACTAGAACTCACCGTCTCCTGGTAATTAGCCCAAAGCCAGACAGTTGGTTTCATGCTTAAGATGGGATAGAATTCACCATCTCCTGTTGATTGGCTCAAAGTCACCCAGCCGGCTTTCAGGCCTAAAGCGGAAATAGAATAGAATAGAATAGAATAGAATAGAATAGAATAGAATAGAATAGAATAGAATAGAATAGAATAGAATAGAATAGAATAGAATAGAATAGGATTTTTATTGGCCAAGTGTGATTGGACACAAAAGGAATTTGTCTTGGTGCATATGCTCTCAGTGTACATAAAAGAAAAGATACCTTCATCAAGAATCATAAGGTACAACGCTTAATGATAGTCATAGGGTACAAATTTAACACTTAATGATACAACACTTAATGATAGTCATAGAATAGAATAGAATAGAATAGAATAGAATAGAATAGAATAGAATAGAATAGAATAGAATAGAATAGAATAGAATAGAATAGAATTTTTATTGGCCAAGTGTGATTGGACACACAAGGAATTTGTCTTGGTGCATATGCTCTCAGTGTACATAAAAGAAAAAATACGTTCATCAAGGTACAACATTTACAACACAAATGATGGACAATATATCAATATAAATCATAAGGATTGCCAGCTACAAGTTATAGTCATACAGTCATAAGTGGAAAGAGATTGGTGATGGGAACTATGAGAAGATTAATAGTAGTGCAGATTCAGTAAATAGTTTGACAGTGTTGAGGGAATTATTTGTTTAGCAGAGTGATGGCCTTCGGGAAAAAACTGTTCTTGTGTCTAGTTGTTCTGGTGTGCAGTGCTCTATAGCGTCGTTTTGAGGGTAGGAGTTGAAATAGTTTACGTCCAGGATGTGAGGGGTCTGTAAATATTTTCACAGCCCTCTTTTGGACTCGTACAGTATGCAGGTTAGGGTTAGGGTTTTTGAGTGTGTTCAGTTCCAGATTGTTCCAGTCGCATCACGAGGCTAGTCATTCAACCTCCCGTCTGTCTGCGGATTCATCATTGTCTCGAATGAGACCGATCACTGTTGTGTCATCTGCGAACTTCAGTAGTTTAACAGATGGATCATTAGAGATGCAGTCATTGGTATACAGAGAGAAGTAGGGAGAGACACAGCCTTGGGGGGCCCCTGTGCTAGAACTCACTGTCTCCTGGTGATTGGCCCAAAGTCACCCAGCCATCTTTCTTGCCTAAGGCAGGCCTGGAATTCACGGTTTTTCTGATTTCTACCCTGGTGCCTTTTCCCTACTGTCTGAATTCTTGGATTCTTATACAGTGGTATTTTTTGTTTGTTTGTTTGTTTGTTGCGTTCAGACTCACAATGAGACGGGTTGAACTATGTGCGGGTTAATTTCCTGATTCCATCAGCTGCTTTGTAATCTTACAACCATTACTAACACGGAGCACAATCAATAAACCCCTGATACGTTTGCTCGTTTCCTGCTCTTCTCTCTCCCTGACCACCTCCTGTGTTGACCTTACGCAGCATTGACAAAAAGGGCATCTACCACTATCTGGTGAAGTGGCGGGACCTCTCCTACGACCAGTCCACCTGGGAAGAGGACGAAATGGCCATCCCTGAATACGAGTACCACAAGCAGGCCTACTGGTCACACAGGTAAGGTAGCTTTAATATGGGAGAACGTAAGGCCTGGGGACGAAAACATAGGACGGAGAGTTGCAGGAATTCGGTATGGCCAATCTAGAGAAAAGAAGGATGGTTATGGCCAAATCAGAGGAGGAAGAGGAGGAGGCGTGGGGGTTAGCATCAGGGCAACCCGAGGGGGAAGAGGGAATGGAGCTAGCAGAGAGAGAGAGGGAGGCGGATCTTGGGCTGTTGGTCAGCCCTCAGATGGAGAGTCAACAGCCCCCAGGTCTGGAGGTGGTTGATGAGGAAGAGGAGGAACAGCTGGGTCCAGTGCCTGATGCGCAGATTCACAGAAGACAGAGGAGAGGAGAACAGTGGAAATCTATGAGCCGGTCCTCGGGACAGAAGAGCCACTGCTGCTAGGGAAGCCCCACTCTATCTCTGGGGATAAAAGGCAGGGGGCGGAGATGAATAGATATAGCAGACAACTATTCATCTTCCGGACGGACGGACCTGTTAGCCTGCGGTGAGAGAGAAACATTTTTGCTGGGGCTGTCGGCGCTCCTAATAAAGGAATCTTTGAGTTCACTTCAGAAGGTTGGTCGTGTTTGGGAAGCCGGGTCAGAACAAGGACTAGCATTTGAGGGGCCGCCCCAAAGTACAGGGGGGGGTCCACCTATTCTCCAAAGCACCCGAAGGCAGGAGAAGAAGCAACGGGTGGAAACTAATCCAGGAGAGAAGCAACCTAGGAATTTCTTCACATATGAGGACAATTAATCAGCGGAACAGCTTGCCACTAGAAGTTGTGGGTGCTCCGTCACTGGAGGTTGTTAAGAAGAGGCTGCCGTTGGTCTCAAATTGTATAATTTGAGCAGGGGGTTGGACTAGAAGACCTCCGAGGTCCCTTCCAGCTCGATTCTGATTACCGTCGTGTCGGCTCAGCTGTGTGGACCTTAGTAGCAGCCTCCAGAGGGGACCTAAGATTCGTCTCTTCTCTCTTCCTGAACCAGAGAACTAATTATGGGGGAAGATCCTGCCCAGCCTAGGAAATACAAGAAAAAAAAGAAGGAATTGGCCTCGGACGACCCGCCGACTTCTCCCACCAACGACGTGAGTGATTCCTGTGCTATAGTCAGCCATGTGGGTAGTCCTCGCCTTACGACCGCGATGGGAGCCCAACCTTTCCGCTGTTAAAACGAGATTTTTGCGAAAGTGGGGTTGGCCCCCTTTTAGCGACCGTCCTTGCCAGCGCTGTTAAGTGAATCACTGCCGTTGTTAAGTGTGCCACACGGTCGCTAAGTGAATCTGGCTCCCACCCCCTTGGCTTTGCTCGTCCGAAGGTCGCGAAAGGGGATCACGTGACCCCAGGATGCTGCGACCGTCATAAATACGAGTCCTTTGCCAAGTAGGACTGAATTTGGATCACGCGACCAGCCGGGGAGGAGGAGGAGGAGGAGGCAACGGTCGCTAAGTGTGAAAAATGGTCCTAAGTCATTTTTTCCACCCCAGTGCTGTTGTACCTTTGAACGGTCGCTAAACGAACGGTTGTAAGTCGAGGAATGTCTGTTGTTGGCAAATGAGGGAACGGAGCGCAGCTCTCTGGGTTCAGGTTTCTAAGTGGGCCACCCGGTGGTACCCTTTCCTCTCCGTAGCCCACGGTGAAGTACGAGAGCCAGCCGCGTTTCGTCACGTCGACCGGGGGAACGCTGCACATGTATCAGCTGGAAGGCCTGAACTGGCTGCGCTTCTCCTGGGCGCAAAGTACGGACACCATCCTGGCGGACGAAATGGGCCTCGGGAAGACCATCCAGACCATCGTCTTCCTCTACTCGCTCTACAGGGAGGTAAGGCGGGAGAGCCTCTCTTCCCCCCCCCCTGGTTCCGTGGCCTCGGGCGCCGTGGACCTCGTTTAACGGCAGGAGGACACGTGGCTTGACGTAGAAAGGGGCTTGGTTTCTTTCTCTCTCTGTCTCTCGCCCCTTTTTTCTCTCTCTTTCCCTCTCCCTCTTTTTCATCTCTTTTCTCGCTCTTTCTCTCGTCTCTCTCTCTTTCTCGCTCATCTCTTTTTCATCTCCGTCTCTCGTCTCTTGCCTTCTTTCGCTCATCTCTCTCTCTCTTTCTCATCTTTCTCTCATCCCTTTCTCTCTTTCGCTCATCTCTTTCTCACTCTTCCTCTTTCTCTCTCTTTCTCGCTCATCTCTTTTTCATCTCTGTCTCTCTCTCTTCGCTCATCTCTCTCTCTCTCTTTCTCACTCTTTCTCTCTCTCTCATCTCTTTTCATCTCTTTCTCTTTCTCTCTCTTTCTCGCTCATCTCTTTTCATCTCTGTCTCTCATCTCTCTTTCTCTTTCTCACTCTTTCTCTCTTTCTCACTCATCTCTTTTCATCTCCGTCTCTCGTCTCTTGCCTTCTTCGCTCATCTCTCTCTCTTTCTCATCTTTCTCTCATCTCTTTTCATCTCTCTCTCGCTCATCTCTTCTCACTCTTCCTCTTTCTCTCTCTTTCTCGCTCATCTCTTTTCATCTCTCGTCTCTCTTTCGCTCATCTCTCTCTCTTTATCTCTTTCTCACTTTCTCTCTTTCTCACTCATCTCTTTTCATCTCTGTCTCTCTTTCTCGCTCATCTCTTTTTCATCTCCGTCTCTCGTCTCTTGCCTTCTTTCGCTCATCTCTCTCTCTCTTTCTCATCTTTCTCTCATCCCTTTCTCTCTTTCGCTCATCTCTTTCTCACTCTTCCTCTTTCTCTCTCTTTCTCGCTCATCTCTTTTTCATCTCTGTCTCTCGTCTCTCTTTCGCTCATCTCTCTCTCTTATCTCTTTCTCACTCTTTCTCTCTTTCTCACTCATCTCTTTTCATCTCTCTCTCTTCTCTTGCCTTCTTCGCTCATCTCTCTCTCTCTTTCTCATCTTTCTCTCTTCGCTCATCTTTCTCTCATCTCTTTCTCACTCTTCCTCTTTCTCTCTCTTTCTCGCTCATCTCTTTTCATCTCTCGTCTCTCTTCGCTCATCTCTCTCTCTTTTATCTCTTTCTCACTTTCTCTCTTTCTCACTCATCTCTTTTTCATCTCTGTCTCTCGTCTCTTGCCTTCTTTCGCTCATCTCCCTCTCTCTTTCATCTCTCTCTTTCTCTCTTTCGCTCATCTTTCTCACTCTTCCTCTTTCTCTCTCTTTCTCGCTCATCTCTTTTTCATCTCTGTCTCTCGTCTCTCTTTCGCTCATCTCTCTCTCTTTTACCTCTTTCTCACTCTTTCTCTCTTTCTCACTCATCTCTTTTTCATCTCTGTGTCTCGTCTCTTGCCTTCTTTTGCTCATCTCTCTCTCTCTTTCATCTCTCTCTTTCTCTCTTTCGCTCATCTCTTTCTCACTCTTCCTCTTTCTCTCTCTTTCTCGCTCATCTCTTTTTCATCTCTGTCTCTCATCTCTCTTTCGCTCATCTCTCTCTCTTTTATCTCTTTCTCACTCTTTCTCTCTTTCTCACTCATCTCTTTTCATCTCTGTCTCGTCTCTTGCCTTCTTTAGCTCATCTCTCTCTTTTGCTCATCTCTTCTCTCTTTCTCTCTCTTTCTCGCTCATCTCTTTTCATCTCTGTCTCTCGTCTCTCTTTCGCTCATCTCTCTCTCTTATCTCTTTCTCACTCTTTCTCTCTTCTCACTCATCTCTTTTCATCTCGTCTCTCGTCTCTTGCCTTCTTCTCATCTCTCTCTCTCTTTCTCATCTTTCTCTCATCCCTTCCTCTCTTTCGCTCATCTCTTTCTCACTCTTCCTCTTTCTCTCTCTTTCTCGCTCATCTCTTTTCATCTCGTCTCTCTTTAGCTCATCTCTCTCTCTTATCTCTTTCTCACTCTTTCTCTCTCTCTCATCTCTTCATCTCGTCTCTCGTCTCTTGCCTTCTTCGCTCATCTCTCTCTCTCTCTTTCTCATCTTTCTCTCATCCCTTCCTCTCTTTCTCATCTCTTTCTCACTCTTCCTCTTTCTCTCTCTTTCTCGCTCATCTCTTTTCATCTCTCGTCTCTCTTCGCTCATCTCTCTCTTTTATCTCTTTCTCACTTTCTCTCTTTCTCACTCATCTCTTTTCATCTCTGTCTCTCTCTTGCCTTCTTCGCTCATCTCCTCTCTCTTTCTCATCTCTCTCTTTCTCTCTTTTATCTCTTTCTCCTCTTCCTCTTTCTCTCTCTTTCTCTCATCTCTTTTCATCTCTGTCTCTCGTCTCTCGTCTCTCTCTCTCTCTTTTACCTCTTTCTCACTCTTTCTCTCTTTCTCACTCATCTCTTTTTCATCTCTGTGTCTCGTCTCTTGCCTTCTTTTGCTCATCTCTCTCTCTCTTTCATCTCTCTCTTTCTCTCTTTCGCTCATCTCTTTCTCACTCTTCCTCTTTCTCTCTCTTTCTCGCTCATCTCTTTTTCATCTCTGTCTCTCATCTCTCTTTCGCTCATCTCTCTCTCTTTTATCTCTTTCTCACTCTTTCTCTCTTTCTCACTCATCTCTTTTTCATCTCGGTGTCTCGTCTCTTGCCTTCTTTCGCTCATCTCTCTCTTTTGCTCATCTCTTTCTCTCTCTTTCTTTCTCGCTCATTCCCTTAGTTTTTTTCTCTCTCTCCCCCCTCTCTCTTTCTCTCTCTCTTTCTTTCTTTCTTTCTTTCTTTCTTTCTTTCTTTCTTTCTTTCTTTCTTTCTCTTTCTCATTCTCGTAGTCTCTCTCTCTCTCTCTCTCTCTCTCACACACACACACACACACAGAAATACACACACACACTCTGAGACGCTCTTTTGCAGAGTTCATTGGGAGTCCAGCTTGCGCCCCTTCCTGCTCTTTCCTCTTTCATTCCCCCTCTCTCCTCCCTCCCTTTTTCTTATTTTCTGTTTCCAAATTGCGGCTGCCAAGACAGACCAACCTGCCTCTGTGTCCTCCTTTTTTTTTTTTACAAGCCGGCCAAGGGTCCTCTTTGTGCCGGGAAGCGTCCTTCTCCTCTTTCCCTCCCTCCCTCTCTTGTTTTACAGACAGTTTTTTCTTCTTCTTCTTTTTTTCCCCTACACCTGGTCGGAAGAAATCTCCACCTGGGTTCAGTTCCAAGTGGGGAGAAAGAACACTGGAAAACATGGAGGCTGCTGGGAAAGATGGGTTTTAATGGGGAAGCAGCTGGGATTATGGACCGCTGACCCCCCGGTTTGCTTGAGCCCATGGATTTTTTTTTTATCCAGTTCGTTCTACAGCGTTTTGTAATTTAGATTTAGATTTTGTGTATTTTGTTACTCGGTTTTTATAGTCGTGGCCAACAGTGTGGAAACCCTTTTGGGAAAAGTGTATTTTTAAGGTTGGGTGGCTAATAACACCCCTTTTTTGGGAGGAGTTTCAAGATCATCCTATTCCACTGCTGGAATGGCCTGGGAACAGCCCAGACCTTCACCCAATGGAAAAATCTATAGAGCCCACTCAAAAACTGGTTAGTCAGAAGCGACCCAGCAATGAAACCCAGTTAATCGGAGCCAACATTCAATCTTGGTTTGCTGCAGCTGCAGAACTCAAAGGCTCGGTTCACTCCGTGGGAAGATGTTGTAAGGCCGTAATTCATGCTAAAGGTGATCCAACTGAGTATTCACTGACACGGGGATCATTTTGTATATCTTTATATTTTATTTATTTATTTATAATTTAATTTTTATACCGCCCTTCTCCCGGAGGACTCAGGGCGGTTTACACAGCCATATTAAAACCGACACAAAATACAAACACAAATTTAAAAGCGAAATTAAAAAAAACCAAATTACAATCGGCCGAATCGAACTAAAACGGTCATAGACCGACATAGAACCCATTAAAATTTTCATTTAAAAAATTTCGCTTAGGCCAGTCCCGCACGGGGAAATAATAAGGTCTTAAGTTCGCGTT